>NC_045556.1:4774980-4782480 GCF_009769535.1 Thamnophis elegans | reverse complement strand
GTTACAAACCTAGCCGAGATGGCTAAAATATCGGCATATCTTAAAGATCATTCAAATGAGAGATATAAACGAGACTGGAAAAAATGGATTGACTATATACAAAACAAATACGGGACTAAGAAATTCCAGATAGCCTATGCTTAAGATTAGGAATAATCTAAACTGCTCAAAGTTTGTGCAACAGGAAGAAGCTGAGTTCAATGTAGAGATGTTATTAACTTCTTTTTTATTTCTTTTGTCTTAATATATTTTAGACTGTGTTTGTCAAAAATCTGTACCGTGTACGGGCTCTGGGAAGTCGGGGGGGGGAAGGGAGGTGGGGTGTTAGGGGGGAGGGGGGATATATAGTATGTGTTAGATAAGAAAAAAATAACTACGGCCCCTGGGATGGATACGTGCAATGAACATTTGTGTTGCTGTAGAGAGTCTCCCCCTCTGGGGTTTTTTTGTGCGGGTCAGAGGAGGGCAGAAACTCCGACCTGGGGTCTATTTTGGCCTCCTGGTGGGGGGCTTTGGGCGAAGGCTGGAGGGAAGCACCACTGGTGGCAAAGAGCCAGAGGGCCTCGTTCCAGTGGGACTGCATCATGGCCTGGAACTGGCTGACCATCTCAGCCCACTGAGCCTCCAGGCACCTGGCCTTGCACTCCCGCAGGTCTTCCCTCTGCTTGGAAAGCCCATGCTCCTAGTCCTCAGTGAGGTGCTTCTTCTGAGCCTCCTTCTCGGTCAGATCCAACTTGAACTGAGCTGTTTTGCTAACTCTTTCTCATGGGGGGCTGCTTAGCTCCAGCAACTGCTTCCTGTTGGGGCCCTAAGGAGCCCAGGCGGGCAGGTGAGGAGTGGCTGGGAGGGGAAGGGCAAGTACAGACTGTTAAGACGCCCCTTGATGTGAGTGACATTGAGTTGGCCACACCCACCCAGTCACATGACCACCTACCCACGCCCGCCCAGCTGGTCTTTAGGCAGATCGTATTAGTGGTCCGCGGGATTTAAAATTATGAATTTAGTGCTCCCTGAGATCCGAAAGGTTGGTGAGATCTGCTCTAGAGGATTCTGCTTGGGGAAATCTCAGAATTCGCTTTGGAAAAAGCCCATTGAATTCAACCTACTTCCAGCGTATCATTCCTCACTGATTCAGCAGATCCGGCCCAGGTTTCCGCTATCCTGCCTTTCTAACACAGGGACCACCGTATGCTGTGGCTAAAATACAAGGATTTCAGCAAAACGCGTTTGAAAGCTTCGTTCGCCCTCCCAAGGTCGCGCTTTAATTTTATCCAAGGACCTCTCCGCTGGGCTCTGCTTTCTCGCGAAGCTTCAGGAGCGAGGAACATGACTTGGCTAAATTCGGGAGGGGTTGCGGGCGGCTGAGCTGAATGGGGCCCTCAGAGCTGAATTTTAAGACAGCTCTCTAAGACAGGGGTGTCAAACTCGATTTCATTGAGGGACGCATCAGGGTTGTGTTTGACCTTCAGGGGATGAATGGAGTGGGCGTGGCCAGGGTGGGTGTGGCCAGCTGGACGCCACTCACGTCGGGGGGGGTGCCTGTGGTGGACTGAAAACGGGCTCCCGAGCTCCGTTTTCAGCTGCAAATTTTATTTATTTTATAAATAATTTTAAAGGAAAAGTAAAGGGGGAAAAAAAAACCTCCTTATGTGGAGGTGCACTACAAGTTGTAAACTCTTTTGTCTTTCCCCATTCGGGGGTTTCTTCCAAATCCAAGAAAATCACTTCCAAGATTTTTTTTTGTCTTGTTTTCTTATTAAGCGTCTTCGAAGGCTCCGGACTGATCATTTGTGCAGGGTGGAAAGCATTAATTTGTAGTGACATCATCTAAGAGGCCTGCAGGCAGAAAAGCAGAAAGGAGAGAAGTGGGGGTTGAACCTTTTCACATTAGCAAAGAAAAGAAGAGAGAAAACCAGACAGGAGGAGGAGGAGGAGGAGGAGGAGGAGGAGGAGGAGGAGGAGAAGAAGAAGAAGAAGAAGAAGAAGAAGAAGAAGAAGAAGAAGAAGAAGAAGAAGAAGAAGAAGAAGAAGAAGAAGAAGAAGAAGAAGAAGAAAATTAACCAGTGGAACAACTTGTCTCCAGAAGTTGTGAATGCTCCAACACTGGAAGCTTTTAAGGAGATGTTGGATAACCATTTGTCTGAAGTGGTGTAGGGTTTCCTGCCTAAGCAGAGGGTTGGACTAGAAGACCTCCAAGGTCCCTTCCAACTCTGTTATTCTATTCTGTTCTGTTCTCTGGAGGAGGAGGAGGAGGAGGAGGAGGAGGAGGAGAAACAACAACAACAACAACAACACCCTATGTGCAGTTCAGAGCAATAAACCAGTTTAATTCTAAAAGCTTGACAGTCTCCTGGACACCAAGAGGATCCGTCTTCATTAGGAAAGTCAGAAGTTGAACAGCTGCGATCCGTTGTGACAGGAAGGAAAACACGATAGGGACAATTTTGGGTTTTATGACCCTGGAGGCCACCTTGTCGTCTTCTACGGCTTTAAAAAGCAGGAAAAGGAGCAGGGAAGGGGGAAATGAAGGAGACACAAATGTTCCCCTTAGAGAGCCAGTTGGGAGTGGAGCAGGACGGAGGAGGCGTTCGTGATAAATAAATTAAATAAACAGTATGTTCTCCAGCTGGGTTAACAGTCCTGCTCTTCAGAGATCTGGTCCCTCACTCCGACCTGAGATAACTGATCTCAACAGATTAACCTTATTATGCAGTGGTGTTGTGCTTGAAAATGGAAGGAACTGACCCGGAAACTAGTACAGCTCTCTAATGCACAGGGAACAATTTTGCCCAGCACTGAAAAACACCGCCGTTCAGTCCAGGTAAGTGATTTCTCTCCAAACCTTCCTGAAAATGCAGTGCTAAAAAAAGAGAGAGAGAGAGACGCAGATGGAATTGTTGAAGGTCTCACAATTCGGACCTCAGTTCTTCGGGGCAAACTTCAAATGGTCAGTAAACAAACAGTTGTAAGTTGAGGATTACCTGTAACATGGCCTAATTGGAAGAAGGAGCCAATGAGGGCCCAGAGAGCACTGGAGGTTAGGATGGGGGTCTACTTACCATGTTTGCAAAATAGGGAGCATCCAGGCACATGATAAGGAAACTCTTAGCAAATTTCTGAGGAGTGTAAAATCTTCGGAAGTTCTCTCTCCAGAAACAACCAACAACCACCAACTTCAAGGCAAGGACTCTGAAAAAAGACACCACCGCAGACATCAAAAATGCTCCCCGCTACAATATTTAATCCCAGGTTCCACTTTTCTTTCTCCTCTAACCGTGCATTCACACGCGTGTTTATTTGTATACTAGCTGATAGCCTCGGCGTAGCCCAGGTATGTATTTATCCCACTGCTGTGGAGTACTGCGAAGCTGTTAACCATGGCAACTCCACTGTGCTGTACAGTAGAATCCATTTTAAGGCACAACAGGCTGCATCTTAACAGAACTTGAATCCAAAATGCACACTATCACTGTCAAAGGTACTGTGACTTGACACTATAGATATAATTCAGTCCTATGTTATGCTGGAACACACACACGGGAGAGGGGGGCATTCCCCCCCAAAAAAAAGGTGTTAGGGATGTCTTACCCCCACAGTATACTTTTCCAAGGAGTCATCTGTGTAGCAAGTTTGGTTGAAATTCCAGAGTTATGCTGGAATACACACACAGACGGAGGGAGGGAGGGAGAGAGGGAGGGAGAGAGAGAGAGAGAGAGATGTTTATATACTGTATATAGAAGATTTATTTAGTTTTTTTTTAAACTCAGGCCAGGGACAGCTTTTTTTCCCCCCTGCAAAAAAATGAGAATGTTATCAGCATTGCTTCCTCCTATGCAATCCAATTAAACCTCGCTCCCAGCTTTCTGCCATTCTATTTTAGTATACAGAAAATTCTGCAGCTCTGGGCTGGCAAAAGGGAACAAAATAAGGGGGAGGGGGGGAGGAACCCCATCCAGCAAAGCTGAGTCAGCTACATGAAACCAGCAATGCAATTTCAGGATTCTAGACTAATCGCCCCGAATTTCTCGACCGTAATGACTCAAAACGCAGGTTTTAGCACTTCGGCCTGAAAACTTCCCAATCCGTGTGTCCTCATCTGGCCAATTTCAGGGGGGGGGGCAAACCTTCACAGCACACCTTTGGGCACTGATGAAAGTAGTTACATAAAACATGTTTTCATTTGCCGAACAGATTCTTCCAAAAATTTCTTCAAAGCACATCCAGGCTTAGAGAATTTCCAATGTCTACAGACTGCCACCTGCCGCTCAAATTGGGACATAGCATCCTTCTCCCGCTCTCTCACGGTGCAAGTCTTGAGTTATTAGATTAAGAGAATTGAAAGAGGGACCTTGTAGGTCACCTAGTCCAACCCCACACCCAAGCAGGAGACCCTACATCATTTCTGACAATGGCAGTCTAGTCTCTTCTTGAAAGCTTCCAGTGATGAAGCTCTCACAACTTCCGAAGGCAACTTCCGTTCCATGGGTTGACTGTTCTCACTGTCAGGAAATTTCTCCTTTTTTCTAGGTTGAATCTCTCCTTGGTCAACTTTCCACCCATGATTCCTTCAGGTGCTTTGGAAAACAGCTTAACACCCCCCTCCTCTTCTGTGGCAGCCCCTCAAATATTGGAAGATGCTATCATGTCTCCCCTGGTCCTTCTCTTCACTAGACTAGCCAGGTTCCTGCAACCGTTCATTGTATGTTTTACCCTCCAGCCCCCTAATCATCCTGGTTGCTGTTCTCTGCACTCTTTCCAGAGACTCCACATCTTTTTTACATCGTGGTGACCAAAACTGGATGCAGGATTCTAGATCTGGCGTTACTAAGGCTTTATAGATAGGCTTTCCTCCTTTTTTTATTTTATTCGCACAGAAAGAGCATGCAGGGCTCCCCGTGAAGCAAGAAGTGACAAAACTCAAGAAGAAGAAGCGCCAGGAGAATCCCCAAATTAAAGCCAAATATCTCTCCCTTGAACCACTTCACGGCTTGTCTTTGGGAGTGAACAGATTGGTATCTTCCTTCCCTCCTTCCTTGGTGTTACAGTGGTTAGAATGCAGTATTGCATGCTGATTCTGCCCGCTGCTACCAGCAGTTTGATCCTGACTGGCTCAAGGTTGATTTCAGCCTTCCATCCTTCCAAGGTGAGTAAAATGAGGACCCAGATTGTTGGGGGCAAGAGGCCTGACTCTATAAACCACTTAGAGAGGGCTGGTAAAGCACTGTGAAGCGGTATATAAGTCTTAGGTGCTATTGGTATCTTCCTTCCTTCCCTCCCTCCTTCTTTCCCTCCTTCCTTCCCTCCTTCCCTCCTTCCTTCCTTCCTTCCTTCCTTCCTTCCTTCTTTGGTGTTTCTAACAGTGGTTAGAATGCAGTATTGCAGGCTGATTCTGACCACTGCCAGCAGTTTGATCCTGACTGGCTCAAGTTGACTCAGCCTTCCATCCTTCCGAGGTTGGTAAAATGAGGATTGTTGGGGGAAAGAGGATGACTCTGTAAACCACTTAGAGAGGGCTGTGAAACCCTGTGAAGTGGCATATAAGTCTAAGGGCTATTGCTACCAGGTTATACTTTGCATTCAAGGATAATGAGAAATTCAAATTAAAGCTGGCTTGATAAGTCGATTGGATACCCTGGCACACAGCCAGTTTATTGGCCGAAAAGATTAAAAAATATTTCTGAGACTCTTGACGGATCTATAACAGAAGGAGCAGGGAGGAAATGTCTGGATTTCCTGGGACACCACAAAGACTAGCGCAGTGGCCGTAAGGTTAGTTATTAAGAAAAGAAAAGAGAGAATAAAAATATCTAGCATCCAAGGAACAAGCAATGCGGTATGAATATTTCAATGCGTATGCCTCTCCCGTTTCCGTTGCAGCTAGAAAAATAATACAAAGTGGGTTCAGTTGTCCCAAGAGCCTGGAGAAAGCGAATGTTCTTTCCGAGGTTGACTTCGGTTATTCTGCGTTTTCCACCAGGTTTCTCCATTAGAGATTTCACAAAGCACCCTCTGAGCAAGCAGCTTTCTAGCTAAAGGCATCCTTGGCGTTAACCAAGAAACCTGAAAGTCAGACCTTTGGGAATACGCGGGAATTTGAGAGATAATTTAAAAGCCAAAGTGCCGATGGAGATGCTCAACCGCTCTTTGTTGGTCCCAAAGGAGTGGCTTCTCCCCCCCCCCACCCTGCAAACACACCTTTGGGGGTAGCAAACGACTGGGCGGGGCGATTGAAACCGTTTTAACTTTAACCCATTCCCCATTGGCAGTGCCGGATTTTCCTATAGGCTAACTAGGCTTCAGCCTGGGGCCTCAAGATCAAGAGGGGCCTACATTCAAATTGTTAGCAAAATTAAAATTACACTATTCTAAAAACAGTGAACACTAAAACACTGAACTGAAAATAAGGAGAAATTCTCCTGCTTGAGCAGAGGGTTGGACTAGACGTCCTCCAAGGTCCCTTCCAATCCTATTCTCATACGTACTAAGAATCCCTAGACATACATATGGCCAGAAGGATTGCCAACCCAACAATTTTCTTTTCAACAAACATTTGAACTTCCAGTAACAACATTAACATTAAAATCTACAAGGGAACTCCAGATCCGGTGGAGGGTTCAGAAGACCGGTATAAACAGAAGCTGGGATGGATCACTGCAGCTTTCTGTTCTAGAGACGACCCTAAATTTAAGCCTGGCAGTTCAGCAACCTTGGGAATCAGCCGGGGGGGGGGGGGTCACAGCAGTCACTGTTAACCTCACGAACCTGCACTGTCAGCCACAGCTGCGGCTCACATGTCAGAAGCAATTACATCTCTCTAGTGCAGAAACCTTCAGACCACTTTCAGCTAAGCCCTTGAACTAGCAGGAGGAAGAGAAGCAGCAGAAGAAGAAGCAGGAGGAGAGGAGGAGGAGCAGAGGAAGCAAAAGCAGGAGAAGGTGGAAGAGGAGGAGGAGAAGTAGAAAGAAGAGGAGACGGAGGAGAATAGAAGAAGAGGAAGAAAGGAGGAGGAAGAGGAGGAGGAGAAGTAGAAAAAGAGGAGAAGTAGAAGAAGAGGAAGGAGGAGGAGGAAAGAGGAGGAGAGAAGCAGGAGGAGAAGGAGGAGCAGATGAAGCAAAAGCAGAGGTGGAAGAGGAGGAGGAGAAGTAGAAGAAGAGGCAGAGGAGAAGTAAAGAAGAGGAAGAAGGAGGAGAGGAGCAGAGGAAGCAAAAGCAGGAGGAGGTGGAAGAGGAGGAGAAGTAGAGAAGAGGAGACGGAGGAGAAGTAGAAGAAGAGGAAGAAGGAGGAGGAAGAAGTAGAAAAGAGGAGTAGAAGAAGAAGAGGAGGAGGAGAAGAGGAGGAGGAAGCAGGAGGAGAAGGAGGAGCAGAGGAAGCAAAAGCAAGGTGGAAGGAGGGAAGAGTAGAAGAAGAGAAGAAGGAGGAGGAGAAGAGAGAGATAAAAGAGGATGAGGAGTAGAAGAATAAGAGAAGGAGGAAGGAAGAGGAGAAGAAAGCGAGGAGGAT